>NW_019103900.1:828226-872513 GCF_001856785.1 Myzus persicae
GTGTGTGCGTAGTGCCGACCACCCCCGCACACAGATCCTAATCTAAACCGTTTTTAGAGAATTACGGTCGGTGCTCGAGACACGTTTCGATTGTTGTTGTTGTTGTTATTCTTCTCGTCGTCGTGTTCGATCGGGTTGATTTAGCGGCGGACCGTCTCCTACGGGCGCTACCGGTCTTCCCTAGCCGAGTCCCTCCTCCGCCCTTTGTCGTCGGAGGCCGCCGCCGCCGCCGCCCGCACAATGGCACAAGAGCAATAAACGTTCTCCGCGCACATTATGTCTCATTTAATATAATATAGGTATAATGCGAACAGTGAATATTGTTATTGTTGTTGCTGTTATTATTATTATTATACCGCCGCCGCCGCCGCCGCCGCCGCTGCCGTATCCTTTATACAGCTCTATACTGTATAATAATAATAATATAATACCTATATATCTGTATATTATGTATAATACGTTTCGGGTAAATCGGTGCTACCGGTTTTTATTGGCATTTTTTCCCTTTTATATTTTCCGTTTCGACCCAGCCGAAGCGGACTGCGTGGAGTTAATAGTCCGATCTGGGGGGACCGTGGTCGACCACACGACAGTTTCGAGAAACCGGTCGCATCGTATCCGATTACGAGCGGCACTTTATGATTGTCGTGGTCGTCGTTATTCCGCTACATATTGTATAGGTACACGCAGTTTTGCCGGTCGCGACCTAGTGGTAGGTACTATTACCCGGTACCTACCTCGAGGCTTTCGGTGGGAACTTAAATTTATAAGAATGATATTTACACTAGACGTAATCTAGTCCGTGATCTGACCTGGTAAACTTGATACCTGTATTTTAATTTTTAATAAATATTATATCAAACGAACGCTTAAACAAATGTGTTTTCTACTTAAGATTTGTACCTATTCTAGAATTCACAAATCGTTTGAATAGAACTTGCACTGAACTTGCACCATGAACTTTCAGTGGTACATATTCTGATTGCAGCCTATCGATTATTATTTTATATTTTTTACTATCTGTGGTTACCTCCACAGATAGATGTTTTTCGGTTTTCTCAACCTTGAAGAATACACACAGAGTTGAAAAATAGTCGATAGCCCTCCTTCTCCCTCGACATCCACTGAACACGATAAAAAAAACAATTCCAAACGATTTGACCATTTTAGATTTAATGAATTTACAACATACGCATAATCTACTTTGTACGATTTTATAAAATATACAGAGATTATGGGTGGGATTTAAATATTTAATTAACTTGTCATCCACAATAAAATTATTGTTAACAATCTTAACTGCGGTAAAATTGACGAAATCTTTATGCTGTGAATAAAACTTTGTATAATTTTGTACAATCGGATGATCTGCACGCAATGGATTTATGATCACAAGAAAAAATTAAAGAGAAATAACTTTATTTTAATGATATTATGATTTAAATTGTATTCACGATTTTTCTGTGTGATCACAAGAAATTTAAATAAAAAAGAAAGAAATAATATTTCCACAACATTATACCCATCCAACGGTTCACAGTTCAGATGACATAAGATCTTTGATACACTTTTATCTTATTTTAGAAAAAATCGAATCATGAAATTCGTCATCAAAAGCCAAAATAGAAGGGGACAGTTAAACAGTGCCACATAATGATTTTCAGTCAGATTTAAACGTTGTGTATTACTTGCAGTCATATTGTTTGGATATTTTTTAATACACTAAAAACATTTTATTATACTATAATGGTTTTACATTTTAGATCAATGATGTGTGTTCTAACATAAAAATGTATCTACAGATTATTTTGATCGTCAATGTATTTTAAAAATGTGACAAGCTGTATTTATAATAATAGTTAAAACTAAAATCAAAATTGCATTTTGGATAGTTGCACACCCATAAAAATAAATTCAAGATATCATTCAAAACATTTCGAATGAAACTTATATGAACACATTAGCAATATAATATAACGTATACAAAATTACCTACATAAAAAACCATAATAATTAATAATTCGCCACACACGTTAAATCAATAATTTGTATGTCTTTATAAAGCCATCTTAACTTTACGACTTCAACTCTAAAAATGTATAATTATCTGCAGTTACACCAATCAGATTAATACGAATTTAAATCCAAATAAATTAAACCTTACTATTAATTTTTTCATAGTGTAATTATTTACCATTTACTATAATATTATAAACTGAAATAAAAAAAAAAAAAAACCATAGAGCATGGTAAAATATTCCAGATTTAAGCCAATTTATACATAATCCACGGTGAACTACATTTTATAACTATTATTATAAAAAAAGTTTTCATCAACAATATTGATACAACTAAATTGCTTTCAGTGTTTTCATAAGTATGCACTAAGTATACCCCTTTGCCTATATCCCCGGTTTTTTTTTATTTTTATAAATACTTTAAATCTAAATCAGCGAGCGATGAAGAAATAATGGAGAACCGATGCTTTCAAAAAGTTAAACAATAGAACCATGTAATTTACGTTTGGTTTTTTAAAAGTCCGTTCTTAACCGTTTACAGTTTTGGTTATTCGCCGGCACAATAGTTGGAAGGTAAGGGTAAAGTTAAAAGGACGGACTTATAAAATATAAATGTAAAAAAAAATAATAGTAATAATAATATGAGAGGTATAAAAGCGTTTTTGTAACAGAGAATAAGAAGGGGAGGTATTGCGTTTATGATGGCGGTACATAAAACACTAATGAAAACCTCAGTAAAGGATAAAGCGAGTTATTTTGATGAAATAATTTTTCTTTTGTACACATTTTCAACCATTAAACCGTTGCAAAATATATTTATACACAACCCTATTGTTCAGGACGCCAGCAAAATAACCAAGTAAATGAATAAAAAATATACATTTTTTTTTATTTATGTAATTTATGTTATACTTGAATTAAACTTAACATTTGTACTACCTACCTAAAAATACATAATATGGTATTGTGCTTTTATCCTATCCCGTTCTTGTTGAAAATAAAAATCAGTTTTTTAATTATAAGACAACATTTTACGTTTTTACAATGAAACATTTTTATTAGTGTCGTTTATACTTTTATTGTCTGTGAGTACACCTGTTCAACTTTAAGTCAAAAAAATTTCATTTTTAACAACGTTTGTGTTGTTTATTTATCTTTAAAATTGTCGGTACATTATACAAATAGCGAACTGATTATTGTCCGGAAAATGATAACTATATTTGTTTCTAAAACTAAATAGTTTACTATTGAAGGTTTCATAAATATAGAATAAAAATATCATATTCACATAATATTATTTTGATTTATGCCAACAAAATGGTGACAATAATCAGTAATTTATAGTTATAGAATATAGATACTTATTTCTCTTCTCCCACCACAGAATAGAATAGTGTGGTGTGTTGCAGATCTCCACGTAAATAAATGCTTAAAGGTGAGGAGAACCATCTCTAGGTTAAAAATTGGGAGTGGGACTTTTTTCCTTAAAAAATGATATATAATTTTCTTCCACAGTTAATTTTCTCCAAATCAATATTACTTACTTTACATGTACCTCTAAAAAATTGTGTACCTCATATACCTGTAGAGTGTACCCGATATTTTGCTTATGGGCACTTGACCTGCACCTTTGACAGTTGTGTGGGTACTATAAGTCTGCTGTAAAATATTATGGAATTACATTTTAATATTTTATAATAGCCAATAAGCTCGTCACTATGATCGAGCTTAATATTAAGATAGATGCTGCACGGGAATATGTACCTGCATACAATTATAATATTAAATAAAATTTTATTATTTACAAGAATAATAAACCGCTTTTTTTTCTTCTAAAAATTAAATGTTATAAGATAGCTGTTGATAGTTATTTAAAATTTAAAAAACCTTAACATATTATCGTATAGAATAATAAAATTATTTCATATGCCAAATGGCCGTGTTACACTCATATAATCGTACACAATATTTTATTAATTGCTAATATTTATTTCTATAAGCAATTTATTTATTTTTTGGTATATTAAGAAACTATTTTTACACATATTTATTTTTAGTGAAGTTACAGCTACGAAATTGTGGCATCAACTATTTGGCATGTATTATTTTATTTGCACAATGTATGAAATTAAATCAAAAATTACATAGGTATTTGATTCGTATTATTTTTTTTTACGATTGTTAGGGTTGTTATGGTAGGTAGCAAACACGTGTATGTGTGGCAAGGTTTTTAACTATTATGAACCCCTGGTGGTCACCCATCCGGGAGCTAGAAGCTGTGGCCGTTACTTACTGCCAGTCGTATTCCACGACTAGTAGAAACCAACGCGCCACGCCAAGCCACCATATTATTTTATTAAAAGGTACAACTGGTATATATAATAACACGTCTTTATTAATGTATTATATAATCTAAATGTATTGGAGTAAAATATGTATTACATTTTAATTTTAATATTAAGTTACTATATAATAGTTATAAACTATTATAAATTAATTAATATTATACTACATGTTATCATGATAGTAAATTACAACAATTTAATTCAATATTTGAAATGTATTCATAAAAATATACAGAAAGATAATCTTGGCCGTAATATTATGAACATTATAGGTATTTATTCAGAATGATAAACTTTTTATATTTGAGGAAAATTAACAATCGAGTAGGTTACAGAAAGCCTATTTGGTAGCTACGTTTTAGAGGAAAATTACCTCGGCCCAAAACTTGCATGTTTTCTGCTTTTCCGGGTTATTACACAAATCTTTTGTAAGCTATTTTTATTTTTGTTTAGAATGTTTTATGTTTAATTGCTTTAAATTAAATAAATATGAATACAACAATAAGACTAACCCAACCTAATGTATGTTTTCATTCCAAAATCTTGAAATTTATAATAATATTTCAATAATACAGTTCAAAGTAAATTATTGTTGTCAATTTATCATAATATATTAAAGCATCTGTTTTATTGATTCAATAAAACGTAGTATTATTCTTAAAAAAATCAATGATTAAGATAAATACTATTTTGTGTGTTCTTGTGGGAATCTGTAGGAACAAATTATTTTAGCACTCTCCAACTTTATATTTCTACCTAACCTGCTCATATGACATGCAGCAAACATTATCTTGATGTAAATTATTATAAATCGTAGCATAAAATGCAAACTTCTTCTGAGCAGTTATTGATGAAAAACATATTATATTGGTGATGAATTTCATTACCTACAAAATATTCAAAAGCTGTCAATATGATTTTACTTGGCATCTGGTGAAATATTTGAGATGATCGAAAAAAAATACAGTGTAACTCCATCAGACATTTTAAAATTTACTATTTTGTAGTTTTTATTTTATAGTACCAAATTCAGATGTTTATTTTTCATATTTCAAATGTGTTTATATATGACTCGATATTATTCAAGCAACATGCATCACAATTTAAAATACGACTCAACCTGAATTTTTTCGAAACTTATTTTAATATATTGTTGATATTTTTTTTAGGCTGTGAGATGACGGACTGATATATTATCTGTAGACAACTCTACGGTGCCGTATGGTAAAATATATTATGTATATATATATATATAGGTTATGTACTCACGGTTGGTTAAACAAACGATAAACAATATTGTTGTTCTTTTAGATTGCTGTATAAGTATAACATGTACCTACATTATTTTTACGAAACGAAAGAAACACAGAGAAACATTATAATATAATATATTGCCACGGTGCCGTTTATGCTCTTCGGTTATTCAAGCGAAAAGTCGAGTACGCGAAGGGTAAAAATACGTTCATTGAGTGAAATACCTGTCCCGATCAGGTGTACCCGCGCATAATATACAAAGCGTATACTGTAAACGCAAACTGTGTATGTAGGTTAGGTATATAGTATAAAATAACGTTTGTCGTAGATGTATCGTGCGCGATGTAAATAAACGGAAAAAAACAATACTGAAAAAAAGACACTCGTGATTTGTTATCGTCGAAACAGACGTCTGCAGCACTCAGGACTTCATCACATTTTATATTTTATTACCTGAAATATCAAGCTTCAGACCCCGCCGAAACAAGACGTCGACCGTCTTCATTATTTTTATTTTTTTCTTCATTGGCAGGTGATGTAATTACTGTTTTTAGAAATACGAATAATAAGATTAACGTCATCGTGTAGCCTTAGATCAAAGGAATAAACTGCAAACGAAACGAAATATGACAAAAGTTATATATGTATAAAAACGTCTAGAGTTAATAAAAATCGACAATTTATCAAATTATAATAGCATATTATGTAAATAAAACTATTAAATGATTTTTATTCTTTTATATTGATAAAAGTGTACGATTTTTTTTTTAAACTGGTATTATTCAAAATAAAGGAATAAAAAAAGTTGTCTACACTTTTTTTATATCTAAAATACGATAACAAAATATTTGGTTTTATAAATTATATCATTGGTATTTTTTATAGAATCTAATTTGTTTATCTAAAACTACAGAATAACAGCTAATACAAACGAAAAACAATCCTAGAGCGCTTCAGTTTCACCCGATTGGTTATAGTTAACTTTAAATCTAAAATGTGTATTCATGAATGTACATTTAAGCATACGATAATAATATTTTAGAGAGCTTTGAAATCTTCCTAGAGGGAGTGCTTTTTAAGTAGCCCCCCCCCCCCAATGCACATTAGACTCTAGACTAGATTCAAGTTAATGTCTATTCGATCTTCGCACTTGAGTTTCTTATAGCTTATTATTTTTATAGTTGTCCACAAACGTTTCAAATGGTAAGAAACAGAGATAATATGGTTAGCCAGGCATAGACTTATATATGTAACAATAATTTAATATTAGTTTTAAATATATGTTCTTGATACAAGAATTACAGGAATCTTGGACTTCTAATGCCTTTATTTTAACCTTCACTTATGAAATTGTGGTCTATCGAGTCTTCGCAATACGCCGGTATCTACCTTTTTTATAATTTTGATGTTAAACTAATAATTAAAAGTGCAATAATGATTACATGTATATAATATGTTGTTAACCACGAGTACCAGATGATTTTCTTATCTAAACACTCATTATTTTAAAAATAATATATTTTTACATGGTTTTTAGTTGTTAAAAAAAATACATATATTGTGCACTTAACATTATTTAAGTTTTTAACCTTTTTGTTTTGCAAAACACAGTTTCGATTTTATATTCTAAAGCTGAATATTTTTTTTAATATTTCATTCATATACTATTTACATACTTAGACAAATATTCTGCTTCCAAAGTTGAAACTAAAACAGTATGCTGTGGTTAAAAAAAGTAAAAAATTCAAAAAATTATGGGCATGTACCAGTTGCCCCCAAAAGTACCTTTTTTTATACCAAATCCCCCCAAACTACCTAGAGGAAAAAGTACCAGTTGCCCTCAACCAAATGTACCAGTTGCCCTCACATGTTAATATATACACAAATACAATAAATAGCTCGTAAAATAGGGGAGGTAATTGGTAAATATACAAATCATAAATAAAATATAAAATTCAAAATTATAATAATTTGTTAATATGAAATAGTACAAAATCAAAATATAATAATTTGTCAACATATAAATAGTAAAAAATTCAAAAGTACCTATTATGTTTTGTTATAATAATTACTAACCGATTTTATAAAATCTAATCTAATATTTTTGTTTTTATATTTATTTTATCGGATACAATAATTGACTGATTGAATTCAAGTTCAAAGCCAGAGCATTTTTCTTTTAACATACTAAATAACAATTCATACGTTTTCGATGATTATATCCACTCGGACGCATCTAAAATTACATGTTATGTTAGCAAATTATTATAATTTTGAATTTTATATTTTATTTATGATTTGTATATTTACCTCCCCTATTTTACGAGCTATATATTGTATTGTGTATATATTAACATGTGAGGGCAACTGGTACATTCAATTGGGGGCAACTGATATATTTTTTAAAATCGTGATAATAGCCGTGGGGGCAACTGGTAAACACCCAAAAATTATAAGTACTTATAAAAAGTAATTTTTTTAGTAAATTTTGCTTTTGTCACTACTTGAAAACACATAGAAAGATATTTTCAAAAACATTAATACTTTTTGAATAATGCCAGTGTCCTAAGTTAAATGAGTCACCCAGTAGGTATATTATATCATTTGCTGTGTAAGTAGATACTTAAATTACCATATTTATACTTGTGATGGAGTCATGAAGATGACGAGCTATTGTAGTAGTTTAAACTAAAAACTATAACTATATGTATTGTAACGAGAAACGATGCTGCCGTATTACTTCGTATTGGTATAATATATAATATATACAAATCCCATTACGGTCGTCGAGAGTATACAAATGTGGGGTAGGTGTATAGGGTTGCTAGTTACCAGAGTAACCGTTGCGGGGGCGGTATGTGTGTATCGTGTATGTACCGTATTATACCATATACCATATATATATATATATTATATATTAGTTCACACTGCAGGAGTTTACCACTCCTAAGAGGCGGTATAAAAGGAATCGGTGACGGCGGCGGGGGCAGCACTTCAGCAGAGCCACGCGTAAACGGGAGCGCACAAATGCGACGTTTTTCACACGGACACTCACACCCACATAACTCGTACGTACCTATATACCATGTGTGTTATAGCACGCAGTCTCGTCGCACACACGAATCGCATCGCACAGCTGCGGTCAGACTCCACAGGCCGCCACGTCGAACTTACACGGAAATACACTCTTAACGGCGGCGCGCGAACTCGGTGCCCCTGCAAATACCGTCGCCTCGGAGACGGGGTATGTGTATAGCGTCGCACTGCTATATAGTGTGTAACACTATACAACGGCCCGAAACTTTGGAGCTGATAAATACGGGTATGGCATGTGTGTGTGTGTGTGTGTGTGTGTGTTTTCAAGACGTATATATAATATGCAGGAAGATAAAGAGAGAGAGAGAGAGAGAGAGAGAGAGATGGAAAATATTATAACATGCGTAGATTGCAAGACATTTTAGAAAATATAAAAATATAGCGATTTTACATCTTTCGTATAATATTATGCATGCCAGCTGTGCCGTATTTTTAATTAAATAAAATTTAATACAATATTATACTAATTATATAAATAATACTTTGCCTAGCTGTTATAGTCGGTGACTTCTATTCTAACATACTCTTACTTGAACCCGACCGGGGTTCAAAATAATATGAGTACAAAATTTGGTTTGTATCCCAATCATAATGACAGTCTTATTATCTGTAACCAATGACAACCCTAAGAAATATAAACAAAAAAATCATTCGATTTTCGAAAGACGAAATACAAAATTAATGCGTGAGCCACCCAGTATAGCGCGCCAGTATGGGTCGAAAGACTGTAAGCTAAAAATCAGTCCGTGTCTCGAGAAATCTATGTTGATATTAGGTACTTGTATTTAAAAATGTCAAGTAGTCTTGGAATCGTTATAGTTCAAACTTCAAAGAAAGAAACGTTAGTTTTTTATACACATAGCATGTATACAGCTATGCCACGATATATTATTTTATATATACATTAGGTATACACAGTCCACTGTTCTCAACACTGTTTATGTTGCTTTAAAGTTTCGGGTGTTTCAAACGTTTCCGGACCCGATGTCCGAAGACTGTGATTCACCGTGTAAAACAAACTATGCCAGGTGCGCGTGTGTTGCTATTCTGACGTCAGGAGACATTGAATGGGAACGGCAATAGTCCCTATAGTAGATTGTCAACACTTAACCGCAAGTAACTTTATATGATATAGTGACTGTAATGAGTGGATAGCATAGTATAGAAGTTGTTGTCAAACTATTCCGTCAGTTGCTCCAAACTATAACGACGGATCTCTCGACAAACATAATAATATATATTGTATGTGCGGCAAAACCGCGGTATTGTAAACTATTTATTCCACAAATTGTCTTATAAGTTATCGAAGACATATACGATTGCAAATAATATGTTATGCATGGGTGCGCTGGTAAATTTGTCGTCTTACGGGATATCAGGAGTGAAGTCTTGTTAACGTTACTAAAATTATTTATTACCGTTTCTATAAAATATAATATAGTTGCCTATGTCATAATTCATTAGGCATATCATGCATATGACGTCATTAACACCAGCTAATCACCATGCATCATTATACAGTAAGATTCCCGTGTAAAAAATATGACGCCAAGTATACAATTAATTATCTCTATACTCGAAGTATAACGTTTCGCTTAATTGTGTATATTATTACTGTTGTGTATCATTATTTATTTTGTTCCATATTGCGTTCGAATTGAAAGTATACCGATTTTATATTGTAATAAAGCTGTTTCAGGATAGTAGAAGACAATAATAATACATATATTATAAGTAACTATTATAATCGGGGTTGGATCTCCATTTATTCGTGGGCTGTATAAAAGCCTAATTGTCGAGACATTCTATTTTAAAAGAAAAAAAAAATTCCGCAATAAATTATGTTAAGTAAGTGCTCTGAAATTTCTGTATACATTTTACAGTACCTTATTTTTCTAGTCTGTGGCATGAGGTACTATATAGCAACTATATGAATGGTCTTAGAGTATTGCCCGTTGGCTTTTGTCTTACTGCTTAAATTCAATGCACTTATACTTTTATACGGCTTAATGGTTAAATCCAGCCATGAATAGACGATTGTAGTCAGTGACTTGATGTCAATGAAAAATCTGATGGTGCTGAAATTAAACACTATAGGCAAGTATTACCTATATGTGAAACTAACACTTTAGATATTAATTACCTAGGCACATAAATAAATCGGTAACTTTTGTCTGTTATATAGCCCAAGTGAAGCAACTACTACTCATAATAACTGTTATTCTCAACTCATTGGGGATGACAAGTAGATTATCTTATGTAGTTGGACTGAGCCCTATGCTGAGCCTGAACTGCAGTTGACGGTGTTTTATTCATTAATTATCATTACAATACTGGCCAAGGCCCAATTTATATGTATAATAATTCACAAATATAGATAACGGTTTACGCAATATTTTATTATATTAACCCATAAAATATAAGTAACGGTTAACTGAAGTACAAGGATATGACGTATCCTTGTTGGAAATTGCAAATTCTTTTGAACTGCTGGTTGTGTGCATATAACTACTAGTAGATCTAGACTGTACTTGACAATACGTTATAAAGATCATGATGAGTTGAAGGAAGGAAACTTATTTAGTCACACAGTGGACGTTTGACTTGAAATAAATGGAGTGAATATAATTATAATATTCCCATCAGTTAAAAATAAAACTTTCGCTAGATTAACAGGTTCCTGAATCCTGGCCATAGTACTATTAATATAAATATGATAAACACCGCAATAATTGTCCGTAAAAATGATGGCCGGGTCGGGAACCATGATGCACGATTCACTCGAGGGTAAATAATATACTGATCTGCAAATACAAGCTTAAAATTATAATCTCTTATTTCATGTAATCAGTGGCAACCATTTATGTGAAAACAAATATTATACCTCCCAATATTAATAACTCTACTTTTAGTGTCGTAACATGGCAACCGTTTATGACCCTAAAAAAAAAAAAATCGATTTTCACTGTGCAGAATCTCAAAATTCTCGTGCGAGCACCGAGCACCTCTTTAAATGTGAATTTTGGAAAATCCTTTCTTGGCGAAGCATTACACACGACGATGATCCGAAAGTGTACTGCCCAAATCCCAAGTCCTTAACTATCACACATCACGCAGTTTAGGCTCTACGTCGATCAGTCAGGACATGTCGGGTCGCGGATGTCATAAATATTACAGTTGTATAGACAGTGCCGGAATATGGATTCGTCGACGGAAATCTCTCGCCCGGCCTGAGACACAATAATATTATTATAATACTTAAAAAAAACAATAATGCTTTATGACGGTCGCAATAACATGGCCCGCCGTCGTCATAATATTGTAGCGCACTAAACCGAATGCCGCGCGACCGTGTTTGTTCGACGAGCGCGTTACACGACCGCCGCCGCCGCCGCCGCCGCCGCCGTCGTCGTATCGTATAATATGGGCGACAAAGCATGAAATTAAAATCGAATTGAATGTTGGCCGCGGAGCCGCTCGCAGTGTGCAAACATCCTCAGTCCGCCGCCTCCGAAGTAAAACGTTTTCGGAGTGTTTGGCCGTACGCTGAACACACACTCGCGCACAATCGGTATTTACCGCCATATTATTACGTCCCGAGGCTATTTGTCCCCGCGCCGCCGACCCTTTTGTCTTTCGCCTTTGACGAGTGCGCTGCCGTCGCCGTTATTGTACATTGTTATAATATATATGCATGCGCGAATATATACGACTACTAACTGCACGCTATAACACTCGTACACAATATTATATAGTATTGTTGTTATTGCGACGTTAACACAATACATATCAGATGTACAGCGCGATTCATCACCGAAGAACACTCGGCACGGTTCGATAAAGGATTTATTCGAATTTCGATTTTTGCGATTTTTGAATACGCACTATTGATACTTAAAATGTTTTCGAATTTAGGACTGCATGCGAAACTCCGTAGTCTCTTACCATTTACTACCGTCACTGTTATTGTATATATATATATAATATATATATATTGTACACAAGTATATAAAACTACAAACGTGTATACGTTACACACTACTATTATTATCATCATAATTTATCGTTAATAGCATTTGTTATATATATAATAGGGTGATTAGCCTTCAAGCGCATGAACTTGCCGTAGTTTTTTCATTTCATAACGAATTTGAATAAATTCCTGGAGGAGATAAGTATTGACTTCAGCCGTTTTTGAAACGAGAACCCGCTATTTTTTACTGTGAATATTATTTAGTGGAAATAATTTTTTTGAACATTTTGGTACCTATCAATGAACTTAACTCAAAAATCAAAAGTCAAACGAGTAATTTATTATTCAGTTTTTAAAACGTGTATATGTATACACTGCGCGTGGTATAACGGTCCTTATAAATAATTTTATAAAATTTCAGAATAGATATTTCAATATTAGATCTAGTATTTATTGTATCACAAAACGTCTTAAGTATAGTACAAACAATTTGAACAGTTTTAAAATATTAAATGCTGCTTAAGTATAGGTAAACTTGAATATTCAAATAATCAAAGTTTGTAGAGATTAATTATTAAATGAAAAAAGGGGGTGATCATGCTTGTTGAATTACTCACCCTGCATATATGCAGAGACCGTCCTCGCAGGTGATGACGATAAATCGAGAATATTATTTGTATTATTATATTATCATACTATATTATATGTATACGGCGCATGTGTGCTGCAGAATACGAGTTCGAGCGCCTCCGGGTCTTATCAAAAACAATCATTTCGTCGTCGGGCTATTGTACCCAATATTATATAATATAATAATATACCAACTGCATGTACGTCAATGTAAACACAACAATAATATATATCTAAATCGTATTTTACCCTCTGTTCCGTAGCTCCGTTTGTATTTATTTTTTTACCGTACGTCGATTCGTATAATATCATACACTACTGCAGTCTGTTATGCCTTGTAAGCTCACACATTAATGAAATAAACGATTGTTTACCCAAACAAAATATAGAATATTAAACTGCAGCGCACACGGCGAGACTTCGGCTCTGAGAGACGATGCCCCGTGTTATCGTGTCATCATTTTTCGACGAACAACAATACAAAACGGTCCCACGCCGAGAGTTGCATGTCGGCCGTAGGCTGTTTAGAAGAAAAAAAGAAAATCTGACGTGACTATTTTGTTTTTTTTTGTTTAATTCATCCCCGTCTTTAACAAAGGATACGATGAAAAGTTTTTTTTGAGTCTGTTGTCTCCAAATCACGTTCGATCGTTAGAAATACAAATATACGTCTTCGAGTGCTGCAGTATTATACGCATATTTATAGGGTCCTATTTAAATCATGCCTTTGGCATGGTTATTTTATTTATACATAATAATATACTGAGTAGGTCGATAGCAGGCACCTTTTATTAACTAAAAATATTACAGCTCGACAATATTACGTATTATGTATTTACGCAGAATAAAATAAAATTACTAATTTATATAGGTGTATGGCTTACTTTACGCTGTACTATCAGATAATAACTCAAGAAAAATAACTGTAAATTAAGAAAAATATCATAATGACCTGATGCTAGTACTTTGGCGTACAGGAAGACCTATTCCCATTTTTATCCTGCTTTTAAATATCCAAATCCTTTGGACTTCAATAAATTAACGGTGAGTTCTCTCCAAGGACACAGCATTTTTTGTTCTTCGTCATTATACATTAATGCATAATGCGTTTTGAGCATTACATGAACACAACTATTTGTTTCTTTTTTCCTTAACTTCTCCTTGGACGTTCCATATCTATCTATTCTCTATAGCATTCGATTTCTTCTTATTATACTATAGGCCTGCGTGCTTTTATTTATGTCCCATACTTCCTACTCGACCTACTCTATACTCACACTCAGTACCACTTTCACTCATTCTCACACATGTTATAACATGTCACATGTGTATAAATTGTGAAAGGCAATAATAATTGTATAGCTTTAAGATTAAATTGCATATTACAATAGTTATTGAGGTGATTAGTGGGAACTAAAAATTAATAAAATAAATAATAATTTGTAGTTAAGTAGAATATAAAATAAAACTAAAAATAACTCATAACTTTGAAACAAGCAATAAATATATAAAAATATAATCGGATAGAGAAACAATATTAAAATTATAGAACAAATAATTTTACGGAAATTAGAATTTATATTATACAACAATAATTATTCACAAAACAGATGTACCTGAGCGATGGGGTGTTTGCATATTTCGTATATTAACGCCTATTACTGCATGCATATTATTATGATTCGTCTATAGTGTTTAAGCTGCGCAATGACGTCTTGCGAGGAAATTAAGTGTGTAACAAAAAAAAAATGATGATAATTATTATAATTACGCGATGGAAACAATATTGTATCAATATTATGATATCGAAAATAGGCAGTATAAATCGAAAACCAAAAATATAATTTCATGTACAATTTTTCAATAGCAATGTATAATTTAAATTTTTTGTATTGATCAAGTTTCCCTGACATTGTCATCTAAAGTTATTATTGTTATTATCAAATATTATAATTCTGCTATACATACGTCGTATATAATTTACAATGATTCTAGTAGGCATGAAATTTGATACCTGAGAAGTCGTACATATTATAAGAAATTCGGTCGATCCTCTACTGCATAATATTATAAGTACATAATATGTATATATGTTATTTATATTGTAGAAAAGTTTGTTAAGTAAACCTACTTATGAGTTACGATAAAACGTATAAAAGGTTCCTATAACATAGACATTGTGGTGAGAAGAAACTGGTGGCATTTGCAGTATAAGACAATAATGATTTTAAGTAGGTATAGGTAAATGCCTATGCATTTTAATTACAAAAAGGCACTGCACATAATATTTCATATTAGCTATGCATTCTCCTCTTGTGCGCGTGGCAATATTGCAAATAAATGCACACAGATTAGTAATGGATTAGTAAAATATGTTTTTGTGAAATTATTGTAGAACTACAATAGATTAAATTGTATTTTTAAAACACCTTGGAAGACTTCAAAAGTAATAGTTCGTAAAATATAAATGTTTGCTATACTATCGATGTGGCTTAAAAAAAACTGATATCTAGAGTACTAGATTAATTATTTTAATGATATTATGTGTTTACTGATACTTGTCTCATACTTTAAAAATGAACGTTTTTCTGCGGCCAATGGCTATTGAAATTTTAAATAGAAAACACATTTAATACAATAACTGCATTTGAGCTCAAAAGTAATTCCGGTCCAAACACTCAATTATTTACCTAAATTTCTCAAAAAGATTATGCAACGATACTACATTTATACTAACTTACCGATTTATAACCACAAGCTATACTGATAATCAGAGGTATTGTATGTCGTAATGTAAAATTCGTTGAAAATTCGCTCATTCATCCCTCGCTGAATTAATAACATACTCTTTAGACACAAATTCAACATAGTCTATTTGAGAAATTGAAATATAGGTAGATATACGTAATATAATTACATATATTATACTTCTTTTGATAATACAGTAATTCTGTGAGATACGAAATATGCACAAATATTCAAATAATATTATTATGTAAAATAAATGTGAAATATGTTATAGATACCTGTGTTTAATGTATATTGAATGTTCATAATCGAAATAGGCTGCAGTGATTAATTTTAGGCCAGGGCTGTACAAGGCATATTCCGCTAAGTTTTCCGTCGAATTCAAAATGCATTGGTTTACATCGGATAGGCTACACACGACGGATGTAATACGCCTCTTTTCCATCCGCGGTGGAAAACGCCGGACAGCGAGCGTTTTAGAGACGAACGTCGAAGTGATGAAAACTCAAACTCCTAATTTTACATTGTTTTGAGCTAGGATGAGCTGTACCGGTCGGAAAACGCGGAGAAATACGTTTAGCCTCGGCCTTATGAACGAGATCAATTATAATAGTTTAAAATCGTCGTTTACAAAAAATTATAATATAACATCATATAATTATTCATGTCATGCTAACTATAGTTTTTTCGTCAATACTGATTGTTTCCTTCTAATTAACATCTTCGAACAAAATATTGGAAAATCGTTAGTGAGTCTATATAAAAATACTCGTTTATTTTTGTGTTTAACCATTTTTTTGTTTTGACTAAAATAATTTGTTTCTAAAAACATTGCTATGTCCACCTAGCAATTTTATAATTGATATTTAGTCACAGACCATAGTTATCTAACTCGTATAGTTTTGACATGTAGAAAGCAAGTACCTACAGAGAAATAGCAAGAGTGCTAGATATAATATAACGTGTTGAAAAAAAAGCACTGTTTGTTATAATTGAAAACATTCACAAATTTCGTATTATAATAGCATACGAAAATACTGTCAAAATATTAATCTTCTTCTCGATATCTATATTTAGAATGTCAAATTCTTCATTAATATAATGTCGTTACATATCGTACGTTTTTATATTATTATCATAAATATTTGGTAGGTATAATAATATGAATCGTATAAGCAGGCATAGATATTAATAATTAGAGTAATTATATCATCCACCCTTTGCTTTTTTTTTTCCGCCCGTGTCATAATATTATTAGGTCTATGGCGATGATGCAAGTTCGATTTTCTTGCGTATACAAATATAAGGTTTCCACTAGTAACTGCAATATATTATATTATAAGTCTTAGTTTACTTTGCAATTCCACCGCGCGTAGGGTTTCAGTAAACGATGCCACGACTAGACTATTAAGAATATCGGCAATATTATATACGTATTATACATTCGATTCCACAAACATTATTACGACGCTTGTCCCTTATATGCGTTTGTGCTTACTTATACCTACAATATATATAGGTAGGTAGTCTTTATAACCGTTAGCCGGCTTATAATATTTACATAATATACAAAGTAGGAAATTAGCAACGTATAATGCATTTGCAGTATACGCATTAGTTATAGATATACACAGTATGGATAATAAACAATACTTGGATTTGAGCAGGACGCAGCTATAGAGACGACGAGTAACCCTTCTTTTTTAAATATATTTTAGCACCCCATTCATATTTTTCCCAATTCAAGCACTGATAATAAAATACGTGAACAAATAAATTATAAATAACCAAGATCCGGACTTTTTCGATAGGCCTGAGGCGTATATAAATCGTCGCAGGCAAGTGGCTATAAGTTTTTCAAACACACATTTTGAACCTCAAAGCGATTATACAATCTTATTCGTACAAAACGGTTCTGTGTGAAACTCCAGCAAGATGTGTAGACCTGCGGCTCTGTCACGATTTTCTACGGTTGACCGTAGAGCCGTAGAGGTATAAGTTTTCTTCGGACACGCTGTAATCATAAATTATAATGAAACTACAGTGAAATCGTTGAGAAATACTGAAGATTTCAACTTTAGAACACTATGAGGTGTCCATTTATAGATGCGATGTAATGTATGCAGTATACTACTGCACGTATATTATGCTGTAATATAATTAAATAATATTTAAACCGTAATATATTGTTATATTAGATGGTATATACCTAATTTTGGAGTACCTACTTCTTCGTATCAACAGAAAAAGTGCTACATTTAACACAACATTAATAAAATGCATAAATCATGAGCAGCACAATATGTTACGGTGGCACATATTTTTTGTTCGCGCTATTATAAAAAAATATAATGGAATTTGAAAGCTATATTTTATTGTACTTGCAGGGTATTGGTTGTTTGTAAATTCTAATTTTTGACGACAAATATTATTTGAAACTGGATATTATCATTAATTTATACTTGCATTAATGGGGGGGGGGGGTATTTATTTTTATGCAGTTTTTATATATGTAGGTACTAACCATAGGAAATGATATTTGGATAAGTGAATACTAAATTTGAATCTATATTTTTTTGTCATTTTTAGTTTTGTAACAAGCTATTATTGTTACATAATAATAATAATTATAAAAAAAAATGCATTTCTAAATAACTTTTAAATGATTATGATGTGCTCAACTGCAGTGAGAGGTACCTATATAGATCTAGTCATATAGATATAAAAAAAACTTAAAATTAATGAATCGTGATTCGTGACGTGACGTAAGCATACCTATATATAGAACGAGAAGAAGAATCTCTTTCAAACAATCCTAATGTTTAATGATAGAAACGGACCAGTGCGGCGGCAGCTGCAGCTACAGACATTGAATTATGTGAAAATTCTTTGCTGCATTTGTGCGTCTATTGTGTCGGCGATTGGATTGGCAAAATGAACAGCAGCAGTACAGTCCGCTGTCGTTTTTTACACACACTTTTCGTATATACATAAAAAAAAAATAAATAAATAAAACGGTACAGACGATTAACCCTCTTACGCCGCACGCAACAGATATACGACTTTAGACCGACATTTATTCGTGAGCAAATGGAGAGGGATGGTGTACCCTCATCGCCGTATCATAGCGGTCGTATTTCCCTCTATCCTGCTCCTGCAAAAGGATTAATATAAATAAATAAACAATTTTGAGTGCGTTTACTGATCAAACTAATAATTTAACATTATATATAGCTGCGTACGATTGATAATGTTTCGGTAATTTATATATCCTGTTTACACTGAAAACGCACCTAAATGGCACAACGCTGTGAAATAATACATGATATAATAAAATATTATATAGCTTCATAAATTAGTATAAATTGACAGTGTACCATTTGTGTGTATTGGAACCGGCGGTAAAGTTATAAGTTTACAAAAGCTAACATTATCAAATATAATATACACGTCCAGATAACACACAGACTTCTTTATCACATAATCTTACATTCTAATTATTGATAAAGCGTTTAATTATAACATTGTTGAACTAAAATAAGACAAAAAAATAAAAATATAGTAAGAAATATCAAGTGACTTTTTCAATGTTTTTTTGTATTATTATAAATTATGATTTCTATCATAACATAATATTCTAGATTCAAATAAATTTAACCTCTAACACTTGAACAACCGCACTGGAGGTTGGGTAAAAACATCTACAAAAATTGTTAAGATGATATGATTTAAATGTTTTACTAGGCATAATATTAATATAATATTACCTATACCTAATATTGTTTTTAAATAATATATTGCACGTGCAGATCACGATATTTTCAAAAATATATAGGTATTAGATGCCGATTATACGTGGAACGTGTAATTAAAGATAAATATTATTATTGGAACATAACAACAATTTTGACGTAGGTACTTTAATGAAATTCCAGAATCATTTAAATGACTTAATAATGTTTAAAATAATATATTAAGCTGACTGATAATAAGTTGAATATTAATAGGCAAAACAAAACAACAACAACCAAGACAATTATTATACTATATTATATTTACTACAGCACGGTGGTGAATGCATTTAGCGTGAACAATTTACGGTTTTATAACTATACAAAGGTAGTAAATAGTATAATAATTTAATATAATTATCGTACAATTCATCAAAAAAATAGATCATGATGTCGTAAAAATAATAATAATTATAAAATTGTGTAGGTACCTAGATATTTATACTACATTGTAATACTATGCCTGCTTTTATTCTGCTAGCTGTTATTATTATAAAGCATATTAAACTGAATGTTAGATGTAGTGAATTAAAGTTATTATATAATTAGTATTTTGGCATATTGAATACCTCCCAAGAAAAATAAAAAATACGCCATTGCCCATCCGTCTACCATAATTATTATTATACTGACATAGGACCTATGTATGTGTAAAAAAAAAAATAGAAATTAGCCGCCAGACAAAGTAAAAACAAAACGAAGACGTAATCGAAAGAGATTATACGCATACTTGACGTTATGGCAACTGAGTTTCAACCACATTATTAAAATAATAATATCGTAATAGGTATAAAAATGGTTTAATAAGTCATTGCAGGCTGGGTGATTTAGCTATACTCGTCATGACACATACTAGCAGAGAAAGTGCAATTATATGTCAGTAAAAGTGCATATTATATTCGTGATTACAATTTTAATTTGAAACTTACACCTACCTACCAACCAAATATACATATTTTAAAAAGACAACTTTTGAATTATAGAAAATACAATTATTTGTAATATTTCCTAATCTTTTTTTTTAAACTCTATGACCAGGTTTTTCGCAAATAGTATACGTATTAGCGATAATCAGTTAAGATATGTCTTTGTGAATTTGGGAAAAATTTTAAAATGTATTTTATCGCTTATTGTCATTTTCATTAAGAATTTGAAAGTTAAACAAAACGCGTAGTAAGTATATAGGCGTAACATTTTTAAGTTATCGTTTTGTATAAAAATTATTTTTACATGGGTGCAAACTGAAGAAATTATAAATATTTTTTTTACATCTATCATACGAATTTATAATATATAATTCTCGTGTATTTTGTGGTTATCCTCTCTACCTCTAAGTACACCTCTATATCAATGTGGTGATATAACTTTTATGGTTGAACATCTTAGCTTCAAGAATGAAGAATCTCTCAATTTTCAGCATCTAAATTTTAATAATACAACTGTTCCACATAATATAGCATGCAGAAAAAAAACGAAAATGTGCTTAATAGGTACATATAATAAAATATACTATAATATCTGAAACATTTGATTAATTTAATCAGTCGATCTGAAAATCCACAAATCTGCAAAATATAAAACAAGCGAAAATATGAGACATTAATAATGGTATCGAAATATAATGTATGATCAATGGTTGGAGGGAGGGGTCGGCCTATGACGAGATATAAAAAATTAATTAAACTATTATTGTTTACTTTCAGAGATAAAAAATCAGTTTTATAATTTTCCACAAAATGCATAACTACGCGATTAGGTTATACATTATGATATGTAATCGAAATAAAGAAAAATATTCTAAAATACCTTTAACAATATTATATTGTTATTAACATAATAATATACAAAATAAGAAATAAGAAATACGAGTATACGACTATTATTGGCGCTTAGCTACTACGTTGAAAATATTGATTATCATTCGGCTAAAAATTAGGATAGGGAAAAGCGACAGTGCGCTTCAATAATATTTTTAGTGTGTAGAGATACCTAAAACACAAGAATATAATAATAATATGGGTATAATAGCTCTGTGAAATTAAAGAGTTCATAATATATAATTATTCAATTATCTAATGCAATAATGATATTGTCATCGGTCTAGCCAAGGTGTCTGTCCTGTACTACAGCTGCCTACTAGTAAACATGTTGTCACACGTCGTCGTATCATCCGTGTTATGTAATGTGTATTTTTAGTGGATGCGTGTGTGTGTGTGTGTGTGTGTGTGTGTGTGTGTGTGTAGACAACGGAGGAAAACTGTCGAGACGAAGGACGGTCTGGACTCTCAAGCCGGTGGTAGGCGAAGAGGAAAGAATAATATAATATATACAGTAATTTTATTTTAACGAAACGATCGTTTATTGTTTTTATTTTAAACGTTTTCTCTTATTGTTCTAAAATAACACAGCACTTAAAATAGATACATTACACTAACTGACTCGTTTTGTTTAATTTATATATTATTTAATATATAATAAATAATAATATAATCATGTGACGTACCTAAACATATAATTATTTTATTATTATATTATCATCATTCATGTATAATATATAAAATACATTATAATGTAAAGGTATACAAGGAATACGTTTAATAACATTATAATATTATTATGTAATATAATATCAACGGCGAATTTATAATAAATTAAATGTAATTATACATATTAGTTTAAGAATTATTACATTCCGTTTTTTTTTCTACAAACGTTCAATAATAATAATAATAATAAGTATGTACACAGTTGTATTCTACACGACGTCTTCTAAACACTACGACAATAAATAATAATAATAATAATAATAATAATAAAAAACAATTATATAATAAGAATATTTGGTAACGAGGATCATACATAAATATGATAATATTATAATAATATAGGCTATGTACAATATTATAATAGTATTTGCGATAAATAATAATGATGATGATAATAATAATAATAATAATTAATAATATATTATCAATATATTCTATAATAATTAAAATATGTATTGCACTATTATTTGTATTATTATTATTATTATTATTATTATTACTATTACGATAATTATACTAAATCGCATTTATAAGATATAAATAAGTATATGTTTATTACATAAGTATTGTATAATGTATATAATCATACGTCTGAATTGTAATAGGGTTGTTGGACAAATTGGGACTAGATGAGAAATGACACCGACTGTGCATCAGTACGATTCGTCTGCACTACGGCTTTACGAATCTTCGATATTGCTGAAAAATAGAAATTAAGCACAAATATTAAAGTTATGTTTGAATAATGATTACAAAAAGACTTAATTATATGTTGATAATATATGAAAAATTTCGGTAATCTAATACAAATGTACAATGCAACTGTAGGTACTTATAATAGGTATTATGTTGATAGGTGGTTACAATTTTATATTATCTATATAATAATATCATATATAATATAATTCAATCGATTCTTATAGTAGATACCTACACCGGCAAGTAAATACATATTGTAATTAAATTTGTTGAAATTAATGGTAGTCATGCTATAATAAAAAACCAAATAGTCATAAGCCCATGAATATAAATGAGTCGATTGCGCCCAGTAGTTGGTACAAAGCTTTACATATTAATATATCTATCTAATGAATAATAATCATTTTGTCATTTTAGATTCTGAGCAGAGTGATTACAATGTGTTGGTGAAGTTTGTGTATTTTAATTTGTATGCCTGTCTTCACCCTCTGGAGCAATAGTATTAAGTATAAATGTTTCAACGTTCAAATTTTGAGTGGTTGGATCCAACATTAGTACTCTGTATATATAGGGGGTAAACATTATTATTTTGTTGAACCTTATTCAAAAATAAATAACTGTAAGTACCTGCCTACTTCAAATTTTCACCAAAGCTTTGTAATATCATATAGACATGATATTATTTTCAAAATATTTTGTCTTTTTTTAAGCTACTACTAAATAATATAGTATACATACTCATAATATACGCACTATATAATATATATTTGCAATATTTCACTTTTTTAGTTTTTTTTTTTATTGATGCAGATGAAATTGTTTTTACTTAGTCAAAAACCTTGAAAATGTATTACAATAAGTATTCTCATAAGTCATAAGTTTTTCTTGCTGCAGGAATAGAAAATATATCTATAGCCACAATTTTATTTTATACATAGTCGTCGACAGTTTAGATTTTGACGGCAATCGTCCATATCACGTACATTTACAAATTATTTGAGTGTCAGAAATATAGAACACTTTTAATTTTAAAACTCAAGATTTGAAAGTTAAATGATATACACAATTTTTCATTAGGCACTGGAGTTTTAGTAAAAAGATTGACGTAAACCACGGTAAAACATGGTTTGATGCATGCATACATCTATTCATTTCGAATAAGTGTTAGAAAATCAAATGTTGACAACATTGCAAGAATTATAGCAATTTGGTATCAAACGATTTTACGTAGGTAATTCAAAAAATAATAATCTTAGAAACTCGATACATTTTATTTTATAGGAATACGTTAAAATGAAAATTTCAAAATATTAAGACAAGCTTTAAAATATTTATACCTATTCGCCTCTATCTACGGTACTCACTTATATAGACAAGTTAATAATACAAGTATAAAATGATATAGGTACAGGCTGCACCTTGCAGAATATATTCTTATAATCCATACTATAATATATTATAAATTGCAAAAACTATAGTCATAATTATCCATTAATGGATCGATTTTAATCAAAGTTATATCAATAGATTTCTGTTGAGACTCTGAGGCTGTTTTGATATTTTTTTCACCCTTACGTAAATTGGTATAATAATAAGACCACACATGAAGTTCATTTTTTACTTCGAAGATCTAATTTTTTTTGTTTGGTGACCATTGGTTAGAGAAATAAACTTTAAAAAATATAAACTAACCGACTGAGTTACTATGGAATTTGTTCTAAATAAAAATGCATCATATTTTTATATTGTCGTTTGTTACTCGAATGTACAACAAAATACAAAGTCCTTATACATAGACACAACAAATACTTGACTAATTTTGATGGAAGTTTCAGAGACTGTTCTTAGATATATCAGGAACAAGTTTGGTGAGACAATTTTGAACCACGTGTTAGAAAATACAAGTATCAATAGTGTTATATTTAGCTAATCCACCATTAGACTAATTGCCCAGATCGATAGAGTTATGCAAACAAAGCTATCTCTATATATAGATAGACCGATGCCGATTTTCCCGTAAGTAGAGATACCGCAATAAAGCGGTGTATGTATGTATTTTATGTCTGTTAATTTTTTCCTGGGCGAAATCAGGAAGATATAATAAACGTGTATTATATACATACCTACACAGTAAGTAAGTATTTATTATATAAATGTATGTATAGTATATATATATATATGATTTTGGCAAAAATTAATTCAAAAAACCATATAAATAATATAACCTAATGTAACCTTATATAGTAATGACATAAGGAAATTATAAAATGTCCTCAAAAAAATAGAAGCTAGAACATGTATCCCTATCATTTATAATTCAAATTTTACCCATCTAGAACAAAAGCTGTGGTGACCTACTCAATGATGACGTACCCTCTTCTATACCTATCAAATATACAGCCCAACATAAACTATACTTTGATAATTTGAATACAATTATCTATTAAGTTGTATTGAGTCATTGGCTTATTATCAGTGAGTACCTTAATTTAAGTACCTCAATACAATATAATGGAATATAGGAATTTGTCAGTATAATTATACGGATGGTCTGTTTTTCCAATTCATTAATGATCAATTAGTAATCAATTTTAGAAAAACAAAACGAAAATGGTCGAAATAATTGATTCTTCTGTAATTGGTACTGTCTATAATACCACAGATATTAAAAAGAAAGAAATTAATAACTGCAATAAGTTTTATAATCTTTGAAAAGAACATTATTTTTGTATTTAGGTTTAATTATAAAATAACTTGATGGATTTGATTTTTGACATTATTTTTTATTTTATTTTTTAAATGGTTCTTTATCTGTAAAAATTGATTTTAAATAAATACAATTAATTGTTTGATTTGAGGGTGATCATAACTAATACCTTTAGGTAGATTGTTTAAGTTACCAAAACAAATAATGCGCATTAATTACTATGGGTATGAACTATATTATTATATGGTAGTCAAACGGGTGGTAATTATTTTCGGAATTATAAGTAGGTATTAGGACATAATACTATTATATTATGAGCTTATGATTAATGAATTAGTGATTATTGGGTCTATCATATACTACCAACATTTGAATAATCAAAATATTAAACTAATAATTACATAATACGATATATTTTTTTACCTTTAACAAGCTGTTTGTTGGTACATTTAATCGTTCGGCACGTCCTCCGCATGACAAAACAGTAAAAATTTCATTTTTACCATGTCATGCGTTGAGTGACACGTGACCGCGTGGTGGCGGCGGTCACATCATCACCTGGCCCACGTGGTCTGCTGGAGCGGTGTGAACGCCGAATCGAAATTCTGCCTGGCCGACGGCTGCGGCGAGACGACCGCGGCGTCATGGTGACGGCTACTTCGGTGATCACGGTGGTCGTGGCCGTCGTCTTCATCGTCATCGTCCAGCTCGCGCTACTGCAGCGGGTGACGGCCACCGGGTCGGGCCGGTGACAAGTTGGTCGGCGGCCCAGCTGGTGACGGCCTCTTGCCCATGATGGAGTCGATGCTGAACCCGGTGGACGGCTGTTTGACAGCCAACCGGCCGCCGCCGGCCACTACAGTGGTCGCGTACGACGGCTGTAACAGATTGCCGTGCTGGTGCAACGCCAGTGGCTGTGATGGCTGTTGCGGTTTGTACGCGGCTGCTGCAGCTGCTGCAGCTGCGGCAGCGGCCACTTGTCCGTTGTGCAGCAGGTTCAGACCAAACGTTATGCGCGCCAGCTCAGCGGCCGGCAACTGCAGCGGCTGCATGGCGGCCGCAGGCTGCGTCGGCGAGGATTGCTGTGACTGAGTGCCTTGCTGCTGTTGCTGCTGCTGCAGAGGCTGTGCCTGGGACTGCGAAGGGTGCGGCGGCTGTAGATGTGGCGGAGGTGGCCCGAGATGATGGTAAGGGTAGTGATGGTGGTGGTGCAACACCGAGTACGGGTCCGCGGCCGCGGCAAAGTGATTGTGGTGCGGATGGTGATGGGGATGGTGCGGATGGTGCTGGTGATGGTGGTCGCCCCCTCGGTGGATGAAAAAGTCCGACGGGGCCTGCATGCGTTTGTACCGCTTGCGCCGGCGAAGGAAGCTGCCGTTGTCGAACATGTCCTCGGCCATCGGGTCCAGCGTCCAGTAGTTGCCCTTGCCCGGGTTGCCTGGTTCCCGAGGAATCTTGATGAAGCAGTCGTTGAGTGACAGGTTGTGCCTGATAGAGTTCTGCCAGGCCGGGAACTTGTCGCGGTAATACGGGAACCGAGACATGATGAACTCGCAAATTCCGCTAAGCGTGAGCTTCTTGTGCGGCGACTGAAGTATGGCCATGGTAATCAGCGCTATGTAACTGTACGGTGGCTTGACGGGCGATCCGTTACCAGTGCCCGACGTCTTGTCACCGTCTTCGCTGCACGCGCCACCTGCTTGTGCGCCCGGCGACGTCGTCTTGCTGCGGCGGCCACCGCCGTTGTTGTTGTCGTTACACCCGGCTGCGACGGCTGCTGCGTCGTAATCGTCATCGTCGTCGGCTGAATCCACGTTGACGTCCGTCGTCTCGGCCGAGCCGACGCTGCACGGCGGTGACACCGACGCCGGCCTCGAGCCGGCCTGCACCATCACGGTGGCGGCGGATGCGGCGCCGCCACCACCACCGACGCCCCTTAAGTCCAGCGGGCTGACGACCTGATGCATGGCAACCGAATCCAAGGCAGCCTGGTATCGGCGGCTGAAATCGTAGACGGGCAGAAACACGGCGGCCGCTGCGGCCGCAGCTGCGGCGGATGAGGTGGTCGAGGTGGCCAGGTGCACAGCGCCTCCGCCGATGCTACCGCTACCACTGCTGCTGGTGCTACTGCTGCGGTGGTGTTGTTGGTGATGACGGTTGCTGTTGTTGTGGTGCTGATGGTGGAGAAGGTTGTGGTGATCGTCGTCCTGCATGCCAGCGGTGCCGATCACCACGCAGCACATTTGGTCACAGTCTCGCACGTCATGTACGACGGAAGAAACGAGCTCGAAGATTAATAATCGGAAAAAAATGGCTTATTATATTACTATCGCAAATAATTACGTGTACAAGGGCGTCGCGGACAAAAACGAAACGACGTCGAAGGTTCGTGAGTGCGAAAAAAATCGGTTTGCCGAGCAAAAAACAATATAATATACGAAACGGTATTTATTTATATTTATGCGTTCGGAAAAGTGAAAACTGTATCGGCGATGAACTGATTATAGGCGTACGCGGCGGTGGCGGCGGCGGCGACGACTGCTGCGGATCCGTAGTCTATTATTGGTTCACGTTGACGTGTGGCGCGCGATATTATCACTGAGCCGTCGACTGCTGCGTCGGTATAGCGGTGGCGGCGACGACGACGACGATTGCGGTGGCGGCGGCCGCTGATGCGGTGGGCGTGGCCGTCAAGCGAACGCGATGGGTGTGGACACGCATGAACCCGCCGAATGGGCGTGCGGTAAAACACAAACGGCGGCGGCGGCTAGGTGATCACAATATTATCATCCTTTGTATATTGCGTATTATATATACATATAATGATATTGTATACGCGCTCATCCATCCTGTCCGAGACAAACTGCCGCTCAGCGATTGTGCCAACTGTATAACCGGTGGCAACCTCAATGCGGATTGTTCGACCCCCCCCCCTCCCACACTCCTATAAATCTGCCACCCCAACCCCACCGCCGCCACCTTCCTCAGCGGTAACCAACCGCCACTGTGGCCGCGGCTCTCGCATTATTTACATCCACCATAGATTACCCATATATATATATGCATGTATATACATTGGCATTATGTATATGATATGCAAACGCAAATAATTAGATAATGCTCTTTCTCTTTTTCACTCTCTCTCTCTCTCTCTCTCTCTCTCTCTCTCTCTTTCTCCCTCACCCACTGTCTTTTACTGTCTCTTCTTGCTGCCTCTCTCATATTCTCACTCAATCGTGTTCCCCCCCCTCTCTCTGCCTGTTTCTCGTCGTCTAGTATATGTAATATTATCCTGTATGTATACATAATATATGATATATATATAAATGTATCACACCCACTCATAATGCATACATGTGCATATGTATAATATATTATATATATATCGCCCTCAAACAATGGCACTTTGAAGTCGAAAACTAGCTGTTCAGTTAAATCGTTTCTCGATGACTTATAAATATATAGGTACCTACACGTGCAAGAGCTGGTACTAAAGGTACCTATAACCTATACATAAGACTACTGCTGTGAAACTCACATCAAACACGCGTAAAAGAAACGCTGATAAATATTGTTATATACCTTATAGGTACAGCTATATTACCTATATGTGTGCTGCAGGGTTCATACAAGCTCAACTGTAATATTTTGATAATTGTTTACATGTAAGTTAAACATATGAATTAATATGTATTACATAAGCTCCAACCGCTAAGTATATATACCTATATAATGACAAACCGATTCTAACATAATAGAATATAATTTTATTATAAAACCGGTTCGTATAAGTAAACGTATAGGTACCTAAATAGTTATAAAATACTATATAGCATTATACCCTAACTCGGGGATTTTCAACCTTTTTGAATCCATATATATTTCGCTCTCCTGATTTAAATACAATAATAACAATTTAAACGGTTCCTATACAAATAATTATATTAATAAAATAAACAAATGTATTCATTCTGTACTGTGAACGAGGCTCCCTTGATAATAAACAGTGATGACGTCCAAGGGAGCCGCGATGCACATGTTGAAAACCCTTATTACCTCAACCTATAATATTATTAAATAGTTTCCGTTTTTTTTTCACACATTTGTTGTAAACATTCATCCCTTGAACTCTATATTGATACCGATGTGAATTTATTCAAATTCTAACGGTGATCATGATATTGTTGTACCAGTTTGCAGTATACATATATTTTATATGTATATTTAAAAAAATATACAATATTTAGTAACTATATCTACTGAAAATAATATATTCTCTTTTATAGTATACCTATCATGCATAGTCACATAGAGTAATTACACGTAGGTATATGTGTAGGTACTAAAATATACCAAAATGTGGAACTCATTTATGTAGGTGTTTATATATACTGCACATATTATAATGTTAATATAGCTACATGATAGTGAATGACCATTATAATGTACATAATATCTTATTATGGTATATATAGACGTGTATATATAGTCTTATTTATACATCACCTTTTCTTCATCATCAATTTTTTTTCACACACCTCCCCCCTCCTTATCCAAAAAAAATTCTTAATACGCCAGTGCCTACACGAATACCTTATGTGAGCATATATCATATTATATCAAATGCAGTATAGTATGTGGTATTATTAAAGGCCAAAAGGATTGTACTAACTATGAAATTTATCGATGTCTTATTATATAGCATATAGGTATCTATATATATAATATGTCCATAATATAAAAACAATAATATATCTATGTATTTTGAAATATTACAAGAGAAAAGTAAATATGCTATTGTAAGACCTATATATATATATATCCTACTGTACTAGCTGATTCGCCAAAGTAAGATCTAATAATAAACATAATATATAGGCATATAGGATGTATAAGAGTTCATACAATATTTTTCAAACTGTAATCGATGCTTCCCATGCATTTTCACTGCCTAAAATATAAGCTATAGGTTACTATATAATAGTATAGCTAGGCAGTTAGCAGGAACCCGTGCGTGTATAATATCGAATCATTTCATCATCGATTTAAACCATCCATAATATATATTGTTGTATATCAGCAGGGATGGACGCCATGCAGTCCGCGTATACCCTTTTATACGACCCCCGCTGCGTTTTAAAATAATTTTGATTTTTATGGATTAAAAAATAAGGTTATTAATAAGAGACCGTTTTTAAATTTTAAAAACTGAAAACTGGCCCACTGGTGAGTTTAAATTGTCCATCCTGACAACTGTTGTAAATATTATAGAACGTGTGTTCTATATATAGACTTATATAATAATAATAAATAGGTACAAATACCTATATCTATATATATCACATATTTACCTACTTGATATATAAATATAATACATAGTTATTTAAAAATTTTAGCAGAGTAAATTATATAGTCTATATAATAAAAAACTCAGGGCTTAATTTTATGGGTACCTACAGGTACCCATATTAGCTATAGATATATCTATGACCACATACACTAAATGTAAGTTTGGAACGAGTTAAATATATATATAATTCATATAAACCTCAAACCGTGTTTCTGCGTGTCAGGGAGACTTAAAACAAAAACGTTTAGAATAGGTGTGTTTCTAATATTGTTAATTTTTTGATTTATGCCCGTTGACAGCTGCAGCTCGAAGCGTGCTGTATAATATACATAACGCTCGAGTATATCATAATAATCCCGTATTTTTCACTCGTTTCTTGTCTACAACAGCTTGTCAGTTGTCACCATGGCGGCCAACAATAATTTAATACAATATATTATTTGGACATGTGTAATAATAGTTAGACAGAGCATATTATACTAACATTAAATTGTATGTGTATATAAATATATAGGTATATAGATGAACACTTATATTTATCTACGTAATAGTACATACATAGATGATATGTAAGCACTATTTAGTATAGGGTTCATTAACCATTATAATAACTAATAACCTAACCTATAATATTATGTTATACACCGCCTATTATATATTAAACCACCTACATTGAAATTTTAACAAGTAGTTTTTTAGTTACTATAAACTTATAATGTACCTATACTAAATACGTATAATGATTTGTAAAAATAGAAAGTATATAATTATCTACTAATTATAATATAATGTTATAATCACCACATTTTATTATTTTCTACAAGTATAAGCTATTAGTATAGGTATACCTACAGCATTTGTGTATAGGTATAGATACTGTGTAATTATCAGCATTTTATATATGATTTAAATAGATAAATCATCTCAAAATAGTCATTATAGGTCAATGAAGATAACTAATAAAATATAGGTACCTCTCATATATATTATATATTATAAGTAATAAGTATACTATATGTATTGTTATATATTATATACCTAACTATATTTCTTTATAATATGATAGTTTATCAATCCAACAGTTTATCTATATAAAATATAACTTATAAGTATATATATCATATGTAAATATTTTTACGATCACATGCTGTAGCTATAATACTATATAAATTATTTGTAATTGAAATATTTTATTTTTATGGGCATATTATTATGGGTTAGAAGAAAGTTATTGCTGAATACAAATTAAAACGGTATACTATAATATAACGATTAAAAATCGGATCTTATATCTATGTATCACAACTGTTAAAAGCAATTAAGATCAGAGCAATATATATACAATTAGTTATAGAATTAAAATAAAAAATATTACACTAAATAGATCTTATTAATAATCGCTGTTCATAAAATATACCATTTAATAAACCCAGCCGCACGTATAAAGGCTATATAGGTACTGCATAAAAGGCAAAAACATTATTTTGTTTGTATTTGTATGCATATTATTATATACATGCATAATAAAACAGTTTAATTTACATAACCATGTAGGAATAGTACCTATATAAGTTATACTAATAATATAGTTTATGATATACTAATATACCTACTATATACATATATATACACAGGTGGTAATATATTATTATTCTTATAACTCGCAGAATTCGGAAGAGTGTATATAGGTATGCGCCTATACATATATTATATAATATATTTTTTTGTACTACATAGACAGTATATTAGCCAAAATATCATAGATATGTATATTGTATATTGATACAACGCACAATGTCCATAAAAATTAATTTTAACCATTTAGTACGTTTTCAATGGCAATATGACATATTTGGTGGTATTATAAAAGTAGGTATATACTATATAGGTATAATGTGGCTTGGTGAGGCTCTCAATTTGCGAAAACCCTCAAAGTGCAGTACGTATACCAGCCGCCGTTGCAAGTTCACCGATGGGCGACCATCCGGGTTTTTTAGCACCATATTATATATTTTTGGTACACAGTGTACCGCACACACACACGTGTTAAGACCCTATACCAACATAAAAACTTACAAAAAAAAAATATACAGAAAAACAGGGATCTTCGTATGACGCAATTTTTTTGGGCTAATGTATATGTATATTGTATAGGCTATATAGGTATTTTGCCATCGTTATAATTATAAATATTAATGTCAGTGCGATAATTGTTTGGGAACCACATTTTATTAACCTATAAAAGTATACAATATAAAGTCATACCCTATTTGATATGCATTATATAGTATATTATATTGTAAGTGAAGTTCCTATAGGTTTATGTATCATTTGGTGTTGAGAAATTTGCATCACAGCACTCATCATTATGTTAAGGCCAATTGAAATACCTATAAAAATGTGTCCCATTATTGATTGGCCTGTGTAGGTCGTTATTTAATGTTCGCTGCAGATGTATACTATATACTTTATTTACGTACATATAATATTATACGGACGGCTGTGCACTGTGTAGTACAAATAGGGTCTAAAATGTAAACCATTTATTGAGTGGCATTTTGTAAAATCGCGCCTGAAAACCACCTCAGCTTTATTATAGCTGCAGGCAAGCGGAGACCATCATCGACGCGGTTTATCATGCGCAAACGTGCGAGTGGCGTTTGGATTAAGTGTCTTGCATGTACAGGGTGATTTACCAAGCATGCTCACCCCCATGTTGTCCTTTTATAGTGAATTTATTCAAAACAGGAACCCGACGAGCCCTTTTCTACCGTATAAATTATTAAACGGATATTTTTTCTGAAAATGTCGATGTACCGCTATTTATTTCAAAGTTCGGACGAGTATGTTTCTCAACTATTACATTTATGTAGGATAATATGATAATGTATTTTCTTAAAAATGATGGTATTACAAAAATATAAAATAAATGTAATATCTATATAGTATTTATCAATTATGTGCTCGGACCATTTTTCCAAATTATAATTATAAATGTTGATAGATTATACCTATTATTATTAATTACAAACATTTTCAAGCCCATATCGCAACATGGATCTTTTACCACTATAGTTAACTTTGTGTACCTATAAACCTGTATATATATAGGTATGTACACACAATTGATAAAATAACCCAATAACTGCTATACCTATACTTCAAATTTTGATTTAAATGCATCAAAATCTCAAGAAAAAAAAAAAAATACCCGACAAATTATGTACAATAGAAATGGGGGCTGAGGTTCTCAGTTTTAAAATGTATAGTTTGTATTTACTCATCATGACTGCACTCCCATTAAGTAGTACAAAAAATCTCAAGAATAATTCTAAAATAAATAGGTACCTACGCGACAATCATTGTAATGTTTATATGGCTTGGTGTAAGAAGCTATATAATATATATACATGGTGTAATATATGATATATAGGACCAATGTCAGATTTGAACGAATTTGAGATCATTTGACCAATTTTGAAATACATATCTACCTATAAATTTACATTCAATTGTTTCAAGGGAATAAGGTGTAACCATTATGCTAGCAGGGAATCGTCGTGCCTATATATATATAGGTGTATCGGACTCGGTTATCGACGGCGGTCGGGGCCTCGGGGGCGATGGGTGGAAATGCACACCGTATACCCACATTATCTATCGTACCGGAGGCGGGTCGAGCACATAATATAATAAATGCGGTGGCGACGAGCGGCAGCGGTTTTCACGCTCGCGTCTCGACGACGAGCCGCGGCGGCGGCGGCGGCGGTGGCGGTGGCGGTGACCTCTTGGCCGGCCGATCGTTCCTCTTCGTATCGCCGCCGCGCGATCGTCTGATTAACCGCGCGGCAGCTGCGAGTACAGACGGTCGTAGTACGCGCGCGGAAACCGCGCCCCCGGCGGGTCACCGGCAACCAATGGTCGGCGGTTACATTGTATCGGCGGCGCTGTTGGATGCTTTGTCGGCGGCGGCGGCGGCGGCGGCGGCGGCGGCGGCCTGTCTAGTGCGGAGGGAAGGGCGCGGGGTACACGCACAGACACACCGACACGCTCACGCACGGGCGCTCTTCGGCGGGCCGCGGGGAGACGCGCAAAGAAAATCGACTTGGCCCCGACAACCGTAATAATATTGATAAAAATAATAATAATATCTACTTTATAATACTATTATATTACAGGCTACAATATTGTTACATTTTTATATTTTCTAGTATAACCGATGTATAGTACGACCTAAGATATCATTGTTATTTTTAACTCGTACATAATAATATTATTGTGATTATGATATTAGGTAGTTATAGGTACTACATTATATTATTATTATTTTTTACAATGTCGTTTCATGTTAGGGAATCATAACTAAGCCGAACAGTTCAAGGAGTTTCTGTTAAAAAAAAAAAATATTATCAATGATGATGTATCATATTATTATTATTTTTTTTTTTTGATTAAGGCTACAACTACTGAGGTCTTTCGCCTGGAACTGTGTGAACAGAACGGTTGGTAAGAACACGTTTGTATGTGTTGCTAAAAACTCGGGAGGTCACCCGCATCCGAATGCTAGCAAACGACCGCAGGTAGGTACGCTCAGAGCTTTGCCGCAGATCCATTTCTTACGACCGCGCCTCACCAAGCCATTTGTCATATTATTATATATTGATACTTATAAGGGGACTTTGATATCGAACGTATACCGTTTAAACATTTTAAATTTGTCAATGCAAATTAAATCGTGTAGGTACCTATAGTTAATAGGAATACCTAACTTTTAATGATGGATCTTAAAACTTATCTATATTAACTTAACTTAAAATTAAGAATAAATAGTTATAATATTATCTGTGTTTTTTGGTGGATTATTATACGATATAACCTATTTCGATTTTATATTATTACGTTTGTTTAACTTAGCTGTGAGAAGGAGACAACACACATGGGTGTGTTGTCCGCTTAAGCAATTAATGTGATGATATTTTTTTTGAAACAGAAATTGTTAGATAAATATATAGTTATGATTTCGTTTATCAGTATAATATTTTTTTCTGAAGAAACTCGTAAAGATATATATTAAAAATATAATAACATATCGAGATTCGAGACAATATATATATATATATATTTATCTATCAAATTTTAGTACACCTATATATTTTTATCTCGTCGACTAATAAAATAAAATATAATATACGATAATATATATGCACCATATGTGTGTATAGCGTGTACCATCATAAACTGCAGTGCGTACGCCATGTATATAACTACACAAACTACTATTATAATTTAAAATATGATCTTATGTATCTACATAAAATTATTTTTCTTAGCTTTAATATAAACATTTTAAGACACATTTAATTTTGTATATTTAATTATATAATATATATATTAAGACGGACACGACGTTCTTATCGTTGAAAAATTATTATTTTACACTATACTAAATAATATACTACCTATACAGTAATACAGTATACACATAATAATACTAATGTTAAATATTGCTACTACCCATATGAGTCCCAGTCCCTACAATATTCTTATAATTGTTTTCATTTTTGAATCAATCATATTAAAATATATTATGTACCTACCTATACGCTGTTTATAATAATATAGTAGTGGACCAGTATTTTGTGGGGCGTAATTCTATGTATACCATTAGTCATTACAAATCTATAGCTCCCATATTATAAAAATCGACTTTAAATGATAATATTATGTATAAGTCACAATACTCATTAGTCATTAACTGATTTAAATAATAAGATATATAAAAAAAAATTACAAAAACATTCTTACTTTTTTGAAGAAATGTGTTTACTGTTTACCTGCCATTTTGCAAAATTGCATATCATTATTGTTCTATTTATCTATTTGTTTTTACTCATTATTTATTATTAATATAAGACTCATTCAAATATAATGAAAATACATACATACTATATTAGTTATATAGTATATACATAGGTATACAATAGACATAACTTTACAATAATTATAATAAACTAGTACCTATACCTACATATATATACTTTCGAGTTTCAAACAATGCATTATATGCCATGATTGTCCGTCGATTTAAAAATAATTTTTAAACATTACATTTTTTCCCCGCTGCAGATATTTATAATATATTTTACCCACCCAAAAATGGATTTTTACACGCTTTTCGTGTTTTTTTTCATCATATATATATTTATTTTATTTTGGTCTAGAAAAATGCAGGTATTGGTAGTTCATAATGTTCTTATATTAGTCAGACATCTACAATAGGTATCGAAGAATATAATTTTTAAAAAAAAACATAATATTATACATCTATTCTTATAAGGGCTGGATATATTTTACAATATCTTTAATAATTTAACTTTTTTAAGATTAAAAACTAAAAATATTATATTCGTTGGTTTTTGAGACAAAAAAAAATATTTTTAATATTTCTTTTTTGAGCCCACTTTGATGGGTACCGCTTACACATTGAGTGACATTCGTTATGTGTTGAAACACTCTGTATAACTATATATAGGTTCGTACATGTATATATTCACGCGTAAATACACTCGCACCCGTTAAATAGCCATATTATGATATATTATACATACTAATATGCCTACACTATAATACGGCTAAATATACATATACATACATTACGTGTCGGTATGGTTATATATATTATGATTTATATTATACGTATATGAAAGGGATCCGATGCGCAGCGTTACATATACATATTATATTATATACTTACATATACACACAGCCTCAGGGTGGGCGCGCTATCGAGTTTCTGCTTTATATATATAGTGTATATATATATATATACTTACACTGGTTCGCCGGCCGGTGCGTTTCGCCGATAATATGTATACCTATGGGATTTAACACTTCTTGAGTTCTTGACAGGGACCCCCTACGTGCGGACCCGGCAATATATCATCGTGTATTCGTGTGTATATTATATACAATCATTTGTTTAACACGCGCGCGCGCACACGGCGTTTATGGGTATATATTATATACCATATTTTGTATACCTATTGATATACAGTAATATGTGTATGATTGTATGCATAATACACATTGTGTAAGCAATAATATGTACGTTATATATTGTATTATATTATATGGTCTTCGAAAAGGGACCGAGGCCGATTATTATATGTGGATATTTATTATATACTTATTATATACGTTGTTCGTTTCGGTGACCTAAGCGAATAACTTTAACATGTGCACGCTGCAGTTATTAGAAGGTATATGTATCACGTGTATAATATAATGCATGCACGACATTGATTCATACTTCACATCACGTGAAAATTAATCATATCCATATAAACTATATATGTTATATGTGCATAATATATATATATAAAGTACATACTAATACAGATAATGGTACAATGTTTGGTAAACGCGTGTTTCATGATAGCCGCGGTATAATAGAACGTACAAACTCATTCAACATAATATAATACCTATGTTAGAATGTTTAGATATTAATTAATTAAAATAAATAGTAAATAAGTATCATTGTATGAGTTTTTAAGAAGATTATAAACTAAAATTTCTTGGTTTAGGTATATAGGTTACTAGAATAGGACAAAAATGCTTTTTTGATTCATTCGAACGTTTAAATCCTATGTCTCAAATATGCAAATATGAAAATATCGGAAAAAAATGTATTATTATTATGCCACTGTATTATAGGTAGGATACTAATTGTATGTCACTGCGGTTTCAATATCAAGTTATATTATATAAGAATATACCTATATATATTGATCACTTTTATTTGTTAAATTACATAATAGAACTTGATTATTTTGTTTCACTTCATTCAATTTTCGTTGAATTTCACGAGCATGCTTATCTCGACTGATGTATTGTTGAATAGTAAATTTCTTTTAGGAGACTGCAACTGAAACATTACAAACTTTACAAAAAAACACCATACTGTCCGTAGAAAAAATATCGGCCCCAAACTCGCTCACAAAAGTACGTAAACGGCTTCCCACTGTTGAGGTTTTTGGCATTTTGTACAGTTAAGATCGGTTGAACCACATAGGTACGTGTCGAATTCACTACTAAAGCTACTATTATATACCTAAATAGTTATGGGTTCGTTCGATATATTTAATCTTATCTGATAAATCGACAATTAATTATATAACTTTTTTAAAATCAATGGACTGGAGCAAGAATTTCCTATAGGTACTAATTAGGATTACCTTTGCAACACACATTAAAAAATCTAAAAATAAACAAAAATTAGTTTAAATACACAAAATGAACGTAATATTTGTAATATTACATTAAAATGACCTTAAAAATGCAAAATAAAAATTACATATTTTAAATTGTTATATTACGAAACAAATTTAGTTTTTGGTTAGAATTATATAATACTTAGAGAAAAAAAATGCAAAAGTCACCAAAATCCTAGCTCTAGTTATGACTATGAATAATTCGCTATAGGTATTTTAATTATTGATTATGACTTTTTAAGTAGTTCTAATTGGAAAATAGTGTATTAACTAACTTATTACAGAGCTTGTTCTATTATCCTATTCCTGTTTATAACTTGACTACAAAGGTCAAGTCCTACCAAACAGTTTTTTTGTATACGCACTACAGAAACGAATACAATGGGTACACCGTTATTAAGACAATAAAAACATCAAAAGAAACAGCTTATAGTTTATATGTATAATGTATATATTATACGAAATTAAATAATATTCAAAGAATCTTAATCTTAATGTGGTTAACAAAGCAACGTTAGAGATCAAAAGAGTTGTCCCTATTTAGAAGAATAATTTTTTAAAAAAAAATGTTTTTTATATATACGTAAAATACATTTCTGTAAAAAACATTTATACATTTTATTGAAATACAAAACTACTCAACAATAAAAAGTTGTAAAATAACACAAAAAAATTGAACAAGGACAAAATAATAAAAACCTATCGAGATTGATTAATACAAATAAATATAAATTATTTCAAGAAGCCGGTGGTAAAGTGGAAATGAAATCGATTATTAGAGTTATGAAAACTGGCAAACGGGAAGATAAGAATATTTTCATCGGTTGGAGAATATAATTTATACTAAACAGCCATAAATTGATAGAAGGAAAAAGAATAAGGGTTATCATCTCACGTGATAGGGAATAAGGATATAATTAAAAACATATAACATTCAGTTGTAAAATAAGATACAGCAAGTTAAAACAGTAAATAAGATTGCAGAAACTTAATACTAAAATATTAGATTTTTTTACTTATTCAGAATTAAAAAAAAGTAATAGCCCAATGTGAATGAACTATTCAAATTCAATTTAAAAGGAACATTTCTTGAAATTTAGAGCTAAAATTAGAGTAATGTGTGAAACATGAAGGTGTAAATATATACATATAATGTCCTTGTATAATATGCTTTGTTTTGTATGACGTTAAATACTAATTATAGCATCAATTAAAATAAGTCATTGTTTTTATGATATAATTTGTTTTATTCGACAACATTTTACATACTATTGTACTGTTTATCGTTGTTGGTACGCATATTATAGAAACATAAAGTGACCTAGATTTAATCGTTTACCATAATGACGAATAATTCAAAAAAATCTCGGAATCTCTTTGTTGACCAATAGCTTAAAGCAATATCGTTATAAACATTTTCATGTTAAAACCAATAATAAACGACTGCAGATAATATATTATTATACCATCATACTTTAAACAGTTTTCAGTAAATATGTTGGTTTACAGAGTTAAAAAATACGACTTTGTTTTACGTTTGTCGATTTAATCGATAAGTTTACAAAGGAGAAGAGTAAAATATTTTTCTCTCACTTTATAGTTTATAAACGTCTTTTACTCGTTGTGTCTATTATATTATATTAAATTGATGTATAGGTACTCGAGTTTCAAAATACAGCTATTACAAGTACCTATATATCACTGAATTCGTATCAAACTTAAAGCGTTTATGAGGGGGAGATATATTATTTATATTTATAAAAATGTGCTTGAACGGTGCGTACGTATGTCGTATATAATAGTATTTCAATTGATATTTTAAACAAAAACAATAAAATAGTACTCGATCAAATGAAATGTTATATAGTATTATATAAATATATAAATTCAACTATAAACATCAATTTCTCTGAAGGAATTCTTAATTTTAGTCTTAATCAATAGAATTGCAAAAGTGCGCATTTTAATACTTTTATTGTTTTATTCATTAATAGAGTAAGTTAACGCCCATGATCTAATGGGTTTTTTTCCAACATTTTTAAAAATAAATTAATAATTTTGAATGAACAATATTTTTATTGAATCGTAAAAAATAAAATTTTTGTGGTTGTGGTTTTATACATTTTTGTACGTCTGCGCGCAAGTGCATTTTCCAACGTTTTTATAATGCACCAATGATAAAATACCGTGTAGTACCGCAAAATGTACCATACTAATTAATATACGACGATGTAATACATAACATAATGATAACACTTATATACGCAGTCAAACCTCGATAACTAGAATTGTTGTATTGCTCTGTTTTGTTTGAGGTATTTAACTAAAATAATCAATAAGTCAAATTTATTTGTATTCCCTTTGTAACAATAACTAATGCTATACATATACAATACTATTATTAATCATAATAAAATATAGCCAGCAGGGACACACGCCCAACGGCCAACATTTTATGACGATATATATGTATATAATTACAATATATTATATATTATGTATAATGTAGACGACTATATATTTAATTAACCAAACATGACCGACAGAGCACCGGACACTGATTCCGGTAGTAATACCTTACAGCGTGCATAATTGTGTATAATAATTTGTCGGTCTGTCTTTGTGTGTAACAGCTATAGCAGTGCCATTGGGGGGAGGGGGGGGGGGGGCAACGTCCGCTGCCCGCGCGCACGGCAGTTTCACCCTAATAAATACACGTCACGTTTGGCGAATGAGAAAAAGTGGAGAAAAAAAAACAACTTCTGAAGAAAGAAACAACCCCCCGAAATTAGCCGTGTTAATAATAATAATATTGTGTGCGTGTGTGTTATGGTCTCCTGCCGCCGCGGTGAAGTCGTCTCTAATAAGGTGTCGCCGCCGCCGCCGCCGCCGCCGCCTTCGCCATATGTGCAGGCGGCACCGGCGGGTCTGGCGTGGTGTTTGCGAAAAAAAAAAAAGGAAACGTTTGTGCGTGCCGTCATCGTGTCTGACATGAGTTTACGATATTGTTATTGCTCTGGTTGTGTAATACTACTATACCAGCTAACGCGTATCTGGTTACTGCGGCGGCGGTGAGGGTTTGTGTGTGCGTATATACATGTAGATATGTGTGTGCAGTGGGTGTGCTTAGTCGGTGGCGGAAGAGGAGGACCGACACGAATTGGCTATATATATATATATAGTTGTAGGGTGCACAGACTGGTTATTACTATTATTATTCGTTAATATATATTTATATTTTCTCAGCTCTCTGTCCCTGTGCAGCATATAGCTGTTGCTCGGCATCGGCGTTTACAAACACGGACACGTGTACAATAATATTATATAATATATATATGGTCGCCGTGGTGCGAGACTCCACTCGGAATGCAGCGCGGTCGCCGCCCAGACTGCATGTCGCCCGGGTAGTACCTATTTACACGCACACACACAATATACATATAATAATAATAATGTACTTCGGTGAATGTGTGTGTGTGTGTGTGTGTGTGTGTGTGTGTGTGTGTGTGTGTGTGCGTGTGTGAGTATAGAAGAACGGCGGGTGGACAATGTTTTTTTCTTTTACACACTCCTAGAGAACCGCCTGACCGACCTCCGCCGCATTGCTGACAAATTTGTTCTGGATATTTACGTTTGGTGTGTGTGTGTGTTTTTTTTTTTGTTTTGTTTTTTTACAAGCCCATCCGACCGAGCTTCGTTTTAATTTATGCGTCCTCCTTTTTTTTACCTCATTTTTTCGCTCCTAGTTTCACCCACCTGATAACCGAATTTTATATACACCATGTGCGCCCCCATCTCCTACTTAACTCGCTCTGCTGCAGTCTAAACGTTTACTGCAGACATACCTATATCTGTCAACTTTATAATTGGGATTCGTTAAAAACTTGATGGACGGCCGCCGCCGTAGTCATGCATACACATCACGTTCAAAGACGATTTTACTAATCCTCCATTTGCGTATTTTTTTAAATTTTAATCCGCCTTCATTTGTTTTACGTCACATCTAATCCGGCATTACGATATTCTTTTTATGCGGCGTCATGAACGTAATATTATTATACACGCGTTGTAATATTATATAATATACGTTGAACGACCAAACGGGACTAATAATAGTTTAGAAACAATAAATACAGATGATATCGTGACGTACCTACATCATCATACGTTATTAATATGCCTGTTTAGAGTTTTAAATTTGAAATAATGAAAAATAAATAGTAAATTCAACTATTGTCTATTTGTACATATCCTGATTTATAGCCGATGATAATATTATCAATGATAGTGATCGTAGTGATTATATTATATTTAATCAATGATTTATTAACGTTGTTGGCCGTATAGTTCAAGAATATTACCTTGTTATGGTTAATGGTACCTACTTACAAGGAGATCAACTCGTACGTAATAAATCTGGGTATAACTTCGCATGTTTACTATGTTCTATCTATATGGTACTATACTACTATCTAGTGCTATAATATATTTCCTACCCGCAATCTGCAGCGTGGCAGTCACATGCGAGCTACATTAACCCGTCCAACAATGGGATTTATGTTGTTTTATTGCAGGGTTTTTTCATTAAATATACAATATTTTAAAATATGACCTATACCTAATACATTTTATATAAGGTTTAAGATTCTAGTAAAAATTCAGGAAAAAACATGACAAAAACCAAATTTCCAAAGTGATATATGATTATATTCTAGCTGCCTATATAAGTAGGTACATAAAAACATACACATTTATAATTATTTTTATTACACATCACATCATAATGTTTCATAAAAATGTAATATTTCGTTTTTAGATAGACCTGTCGTGGACCCCCCCCCCCCCCCCCGGGGGGGG